>NC_080477.1:6790000-6810000 GCF_030265055.1 Doryrhamphus excisus
CGAGTGGTTAGCATGTCACAGTCCTAAGATCGGGAAAACCTGGGTTTGAATCTCCACTTGGGCATCTCTGGGTGGAGTTTGCATGTTTTCCCTGTGCATGCATGGGTTTTCTCCAGGTACTCCGGTTTTCTCCCACATTCCAAAAACATGCTAGGTTAATTGGCGATAATAATAATAATAGTTGGTATACATCTTGAATTCATAATAATAGTCTATATACATCTTGAATTAATAATAATAGTTGGTATACATCTTGAATTAATAATAATAGTTGGTATACATCTTGAATTAATAATAATAGTCTATATACATCTTGAATTAATAATAATAGTTGGTATACATCTTGAATTAATAATAATAGTTGGTATACATCTTGAATTAATAATAATAGTCTATATACATCTTGAATTAATAATAATAGTCGGTATACATCTTGAATTAATAATAATAGTCTATATACATCTTGAATTAATAATAATAGTCGGTATACATCTTGAATTAATAATAATAGTTGGTATACATCTTGAATTAATAATAATAGTTGGTATACATCTTGAATTAATAATAATAGTCTATATACATCTTGAATTAATAATAATAGTCGGTATACATCTTGAATTAATAATAATAGTCGGTATACATCTTGAATTAATAATAATAGTTGGTATACATCTTGAATTAATAATAATAGTTGGTATACATCTTGAATTAATAATAATAGTTGGTATACAGGCGGCACGGCGGTCTGGTGGTTAGTGCGCAGACCTCACAGCTAGGAGACCAGGGTTCGGTCCCCGCCCTTGGCCATCTCTGTGTGGAGTTTGCATGTTCTCCCCGTGCATGCGTGGGTTTTCTCCGGGTACTCCGGTTTCCTCCCACATTCCAAAAACATGCTAGGTTAATTGGCGACTCCAAATTGTCCATAGGTATGAATTTGAGTGTGAATGGTTGTTTGTCTATGTGTGCCCTGTGATTGGCTGGCGACCAGTCCAGGGTGTACCCCGCCTTACGCCCGAAGACAGCTGGGATAGGCTCCAGCACCCCCCGCAACCCTCGTGAGGAAAAGCGGTAGAAAATGAATGAATGAATGAATGAGTTGGTATACATCTTGAATTAATAATAATAGTTGGTATACATCTTGAATTAATAATAATAGTCTATATACATCTTGAACATGCATTATGGAAAATAGTTTTGCAAATGCTAATATAGTTGTTGAAACCTCATTTTCTCCAAGCTTTCTACAAAAAATGCAAATATTTGGGCATTTCACGAACCTCTGACTTTTTATAAACAGCCAATCAATACCTCATATAATGTGTTCAAAAACCATACAAAGTATCTGAAGAAAATGCAAGCACAGGGAGAACATGCAAACTCTACAGAGATGTTTCAAAACAGTTTCAAACATGGATCTCTTGCCTTTGAGCAAATACATCCAGTTAATAATAATAATGTATAATAAACATTCAGTCTGTATTGATGTCAAACAACAAGAATTACTGATGGCTCAAGGATTCTTCAACATGGTCGAGGGTCAAACTCACAACCATCAGGTTGGGGGACAACCACTTTACCACCTGAACCATGTCACCCCTGCTTCATGCTGGCCACAGATAACCGACTGAAATTAGGTTAGATTCTTTGTCCTGCCGCCATCAATGTCATCCAATGAACAAGGACATGGTGGACAATAGGTGGCCCAATTGCATCAGCAATGATGGCTCTTGGTCCTCCAAGTCTGTGTATGTTTCAGTCCATTCGACATGGATGCACATGTGGCCGCTATACTTTACTTTGGACAATTATTATGATTCCGTTCATATCAGTGCGTCTATTTAGTTGTGTGTAAAAATCATGATTCAGCCTCTCGTGACAGCTTAGTTTCCCCCTTTGCCTCTGTTCCGGTGTCCATGCCCTTACTTTGTAACCACTTCCTTTGTTGTTCCCTTCCGGTTCCCTTATCCCTGCTCTTTTCACGCACCTGCCTCTAATTTCTTAATTCTATTCAGTTCAGGTGTGTGCTTCATTGTCTTTGGTTTGGCTTGTTTGATGGTTGCCGTCTGTTATCCTGCTGCTGCCGTTATTGCATTAAACTCAGTGTTTTATTTTATTTTTTATTTTTTTTATTATTTAAAAGAAAAAAAAAACTCAGCGTTTTATTTTATAAAAAAAAAAATAAATGTTTTTCTTATTTAAAAGAAAAAAAATAACTCAGCGTTTTATCTGCACTTTTGGTCCTGTTCTCTGCATCCTGGGCTCTCATCGCAAAGCCCTCAAACGTGACAATCGTAATCCAAACAATTAGTTTAGGCCACTAAAAGAACGTGGTTGTAGTTTTGACACAATGCCAACTGGCTCTTCATCATTGCTCAATAGTCTATATACATCTTGAATTAATAATAATAGTCGGTATACATCTTGAATTAATAATAATAGTCGGTATACATCTTAAATTCAAAATAATAGTCGGTATACATCTTGAATTAATAATAATAGTCGGTATACATCTTGAATTAATAATAATAGTCGGTATACATCTTAAATTCAAAATAATAGTCGGTATACATCTTGAATTAATAATAATAGTTGGTATACAGGTTTTCTCCGGGTACTCCGGTTTCCTCCCACATTCCAAAAACATGCTAGGTTAATTTGCCACTCCAAATTGTCCATAGGTATGAATGTGAGTGTGAATGGTTGTTTGTCTATATGTGCCCTGTGATTGGCTGGCCACCAGTCCAGGGTGTACCCCGCCTCTCGCCCGAAGACAGCTGGGATAGGCTCCAGCCACCCCCCCCCCCCCCCCCCCCCGCGACCCTCGTGAGGAAAAAGCGGTAGAAAATGAATGAATGAGTTGGTATACATCTTGAATTAATAATAATAGTCGGTATACATCTTGAATTAATAATAATAGTTGGTATACATCTTGAATTAATAACAATAGTTGGTACACACATCGCAAAGCCCTCAAACATGACACTCGTAATCCAAACAATTAGTTTAGGCCACTAAAAGAACGTGGTTGAACGAATGGCATTTAGTGTGTTTTAGTGGTCGTAGTTTTGACACAATGCCAACTGGCTCTTCATCATTGCTCAAAATGACAATACATGAACTAATTGGCCAAAACATGTGGCGGGCAGCCAAATATCTCACTGCTTACAGTTTTTTTTTTTTCCAACAGCTAACACAAAAAATATGACTTACATAGCACAATTACTTAAAGTGACAAACAGACAGCAAACACATCATTTGGGTATGGTGGTGGAAGGTACAGTCTATGCCCGGCAAGTGATGAGATTAATGTACATATTTATTTTGCCGGCTATACAGTTAGCTTTATCACGGTCAGTAGTTTAGATAGATAGACTCAGTCGCAATGAGTTAATAATAATTTGTATGAAGTAGGATTCAATATTAATACATTTTAAAACATGTGTAACAGGCCACAGTCAGCCACAAAATAATGATCATTTATTATGTTAAAAAAAACGCGATAGCATGAAGGAACTACAATGTAGCGAGAGACTAGAGACTACAAAAAAAATGTTTTTCCGTTGGAAAAAAACGGTAAAGAACTTCACGCTGAGTTGATCGGTGTTTTAATGATGACTTCCGAGAGCACATCCTTTTTGGTTTATCATTTTTTTACCAACATAACTGTTTGCTTATGTAGCCTTTGAGTTAAAATGGCACATTTTTGTCAGTATGACCATGTGAAATAATTAGTGCAGCTCGATGTGAATAGCTCAAGGTTACACTCCACATCCATACAGTATGTTTTTTTATAAAGGTGTATGTGAGGGGGCAGGGATGCCATCTATTCTCTGTGCTATGTTGTGTGGATGTCAAAAGGGGTAGAGGTGAAGAAGGAGAGGTAGAGGTCATCTCCATGGTGGAGGAGAGGTTAAGGGCAGGATGTATATATATGAGTGAGTACGTGTGTGTGTGTGTTTTTTCTTTGTGGGATGTGAAGGTCTCAGGTGCAATATAGGAAATGTGTGTGTTTGGACTGATGCTAAGGTGAGAAGTGTATGTGCATGTGTGAGGCGTGGTGCGCCTGGCAGTGATGGATGAGGTGTGCTCATGTGGTCTCTCACCACACATATTATGGTCAAACAGACAATCCATCAGTAGATATTGGACAAGAAGATTCCACTGCTCCCATTGGTCCTTGTGCACCGCTGCACACATGTGTAGCGTGCTCCTCTCAACACATGAATGATAAAAACTCTAATGCGTTTTTAAACACCTTTGTGTTTTCCAACAATACAGACTACAAATTCATTTTTGTTGAAATGGTAATGGTAATGGTTTTATTGTATTTAAACATGCATACAAGTTACAATGGAATACTTCACATAGTACATTTTGCGGGTTCCATATGTCTGAAAGGAGTAGGAAGAAGCAAAGTTTATTTAATCCTACACCCATCTGTCAATTGCAATACATTTATTCACTTCCTGTATTTCAAATATGGTCTTTTTACAAAAGTAACAGAAAAGTGATAAAGTAATATTTGTACAATGTGGTAATATAATTCACATTTTTTCCCCACAATCATAATAAATAACAATCATATGTAATTATCAGTATATTATTATTCATTCATTCATTTTCTACCGCTTATCCTCACGAGGGTCGCGGGGGTTGCTGGAGCCTATCCCAGCTGTCTTCGGGCGAGAGGCAGGATACACCCTGGACTGGTCGCCAGCCAATCACAGGGCACATATAGACAAACAACCATTCACACTCACATTCATACCTATGGACAATTTGGAGTCGCTAATTAACCTAGCATGTTTTTGGAATGTGGGAGGAAACCGGAGTACCCGGAGAAAACCGGGTGGAATTGAACCCTGGTCTCCTAGCTGTGAGGTCTGCGCGCTAACCACTCAACCACCGTGCCGCCCATTATCAGTATAATATTCAAATAATAACCAATACAAATAGACATACAAGAACTGTTCAAGAGTCTTCCTTGTATTTTGCAAACAACAACTGCTGGTATTGTTTCTTGAAATCACAAATTTTGGTGCTTTGATTGAGTTCCTTGCAAGTAAAAATGCATGTACCCCCCATTCCGATCCCTCAGTCACACATACTGGTTGTCGTACACACTTTGTCAGCGGCGCCGTTGCTGCGGTGGATCTCAGAAGCTAGACCTGAGGGCGCTGCGTGCATTCACAGCGTGTCCGAAATTAATAAACCTTTCCCACTGAGAGCACACCTCTTCTAGCTCCAGCAACAGTTTGGCGGATCATTCACGTTCATATTCATAAAAACAGTCCCAAGTGAGATGCTGTTGTTTTTTTCTTGCTGGGAATCACCAAATACAATAGCTTCTTCATGAGCTTGTTTTGTAAACAGAGTAGCAGAGCTAGAGGGAGGGCGGGGGAAGCAGATCTTGGGGGATGGCAAGAGAGCTTATATGGCTTACAGCCACGCCCATATAAGGAAGCCCGCCTCTCTGTGACATCACAAATGGGCAGTTTTACCACTCCTTCTGAAATCGAGTGTGTTGAGCCATTCCAAACTTCTTTCAGTACTTACTTGCAAACATGCAAACCTCATTATCTGAAACTTTGGCATAATTTAACACAAGAATATGTAATCATATAATAACATATAATATATAATATTACATTCTAACTACATTTATAGGTCAAAAAAGTGGAAAAAGCATAATACGCAGGTCCATGAGTAACTGAGACGGCTCGCTTGACTTGGATGTTTTTCACCAATTTTGGATTAACATTTGCAATAAGAGGGCGGAGAGTGGTTCGCGCACAGACCTCACAGCTTGGAAACCAGGGTCCAATTCCACCCTCGGAATGTGTGAGGAAACCGGAGTACCCGGGGAACATGCAAACTCCACACAGACATGCCCGATGGGAACCGAACCCGGGTCTCCTAGCTGTGTGGCCTGCGCACTAACCACCCACCACCATGCTGCCCTTGAAAATAACATGTTAAAATTTTAGATCAACTCGTGGTTGTAATCTCTTTGACTTTGGACAAATTTAAAGAACATTAATAAAACAATCTAGCGACCTCACAGCTAGGAGACCAGGGTTCAATTCCACCCTCGGCCATCTCTGTGTGGAGTTTGCATGTTCTCCCCGTGCATGCGTGGGTTTTCTCCGGGTACTCCGGTTTCCTCCCACATTCCAAAAACATGCTAGGTTAATTGGCGACTCCAAATTGTCCATAGGTATGAATGTGAGTGTGAATGGTTGTTTGTCTATATGTGCCCTGTGATTGGCTGGCAACCAGTCCAGGGTGTACCCCGCCTGGTTGTCCAGGCTCTACTCTCATATGCCAAAAGTGAGACGAAGAGTCTTTATGTCCAACCATAACAAATACAACAACATGTTCATGCTGGGATAGGCTCCAGCACCCCCCGCGACCCTCGTGAGGAAAAGCGGTAGAAAATGAATGAATGAATGAATTTGCAATAAGAGTGCCTGTTGTAATTATTAGATTATTAGATTCAGATCCAGAATTCTCTCAGTCGCTCTTCAAATGCCATTGCATATCGACATGGCAACACAATAATGCTATATAATAAATACATGCTATGAAATGTAGATAACAGACTGTTGGGAATAAATTTAAGTTGTATATGTAGGACAGTGTTTATGATAGCGTTTAGCCAAGCAGAGAAGACATTGCTGTCCCTGACTGCACAACATTGCATAAATTACATCTTTGTTTTTTATCCTTGAATTGACGGCACACACCACCTTCACTTCCATTTGTACTTCCGAGAGGTCATGTTGCCTCTGGTGGTTCTTTGCACACGTGTCAGAATGATGGCAGCTCAGAGACAGCAATGAAAGAAGCGTAATTGGTTTTCATTTGAATAGAGGAAGATGCATGAGAGTGTCATGGTCAGTTATTGTCTCATAGCAACACACAGCTCAGTGGACGAGAGTCACTGCAATAATACGAATACCCAAACTGCATTTGGTTTACATATGTTAGACTTCAGATGACATGATGTGACATGACATATGACATATGACATATGACATGTGACATATGACATACAGTGGTGAGAAAAATGGGTTTGCACCCTTCTTGATTTCATTCATTCATTGTGCATTTCATTGGGCGAGGTACACCCTGGACTGGTCGCCAGCCTATCACAGGGCACATATAGGCAAACAACCATTCACACTCATGGACAATTTGGAGTCGCCAATTAACCTAGCATGTTTTTGGAATGTTGGGGGGAAACCGAAACCGAAACCCACGCATGAACATGCAAACTCCTGGAATTGAACCCTGATCTCCTAGCTGTGAGGTCTGCGCGCTAACCACTCGATCGCCGTGCCGCCCCGTTCCTGATTTATTAATGTTTTTCTTCTTTGTCACACTTCGATGTTTCAGATCATCAAACAAATTTATATATTAGTCAGTTTTTAAATAATAATAATAAATCAATTATATGACCAGTCCAGGGTGTACCCCGCCTCTCGCCCCAAGACAGCTGGGATAGGCTCCAGCACCCCCGCGACCCTTGTGAGGAAAAAGCGGTAGAAAATGAATGAATGAATGAATGAATGAATGAATAATAAATCAATTATATGACCAGTCCAGGGTGTACCCCGCCTCTCGCCCCAAGACAGCTGGGATAGGCTCCAGCACCCCCGCCACCTTCGTGAGGAAAAAGCGGTAGAAAATGAATGAATGAAAATCAATTATATGACTAGTCCAGGGTGTACCCCACCTCTCGCCAGAAGGCAGCTGGGATAGGCTCCAGCAGACCCACAACCCCAGTGAGGATAAGCGGTCTAGAAAATGGATGGATGCTAATTGATTATAACGATAATCTAGAATAATGTATTCATAATACATAAATGTTTTTAATTATTAAGGAAGAAAATAAATCCAAACCTAAATGATTGCCCCCCCGCCCCCAAACCTAATAAGTGGTTGGGCCACCCTTAGATCAGGACTATGACTAGACCACTCCAAAGTCTTCATTTTGTTCTTCTTCAGCCATTCAGAGGTGGACTTACTGGTGTGTTTTGGATCATTGTAACTGCTGCAGAACCCTAGTTCGTTTCAGCTTGAGGTCAGAGGTCAGCTTGAACAGATGGCAGGACATTTTCCTTTATGATTTTTTTTTTGGTACTTAGCAGAATTTATGGTTCCATTCATCACAGCAAGTCTTCTAGGTCCTGAAATAGCAAAACAGCCCCAGACCATCACCATGTTTTACTGTTGGTATAATGCTCTTTTTCTGAAATGTGGCTTCTCATTTACGTCACATGTACTGGGACACACATCATCCAAAAAGTTCAAATTCTGTCTCGTCAGACCACAGAGTATTTTTGTTCAGCAGTGGTTTTCCTCTTGGAACTCCGCCATGCAGGACATTTTTGCCCCGTGTCTTTCTTATGGTGGAGTCATGAACACTGACCTTAACCAAGTCAGGTAAGGTCTGTAGTTCTTTGGATGTTATGGCGGGGTCTTTTTGACCTCTTGGATGAATCACCGCTGCAGTCCTGGGGTAATTTTGGTTGGCTGGCCACTCCTGGGAACGTTCACCACTGTTCCATGTTTTCGCCATTTGTGGGTACTGTGGTTCAGTGGAGTCTCAACGCTTTAGAAATGGTTTTACAACCTTTTCCAGACTGATAAATCTCCATTACTTTCTTAGGGTTAGGGGTTATTTTTGTTATGTAGGGCTATGTAGGGCTATGTAGTTTTGGATATTGTTTTCCCCTTAATAATAAAAGCATTTATTTAAAATTGTATTTTGTGTTCAGTTGTGTTTTCATTGACTAATATTCATATTTGTTTGATGATTTAAACCATTTTAGTGTCACTAAGGGGGCAAACACTTTTTCACACCACTGTATGTGGTATTTTTTACTTTGATAATAATTCACATACTGTTTTAAAATGACATCCATCCATCTATTTTCTATGCCGCTTATCCTCACAAGGGTCGTGAGCATGCTCGAGCCTATCCCAGCTGTCATCGGGCGAGAGGGCGGGGTACACCCTGGACTGGTCGCCAGCCAATCACAGGGCACATATAGACAAACAACCATTCACACTCACATTCATACCTATGGACAATTTGGAGTCGCTAATTAACCTAGCATGTTTTTGGAATGTGGGAGGAAACCGGAGTACCCGGGGAAAACCCACGGGGTGCACGGGGAGAACATGCAAACTCCACACAGACATGCCCGATGGGAATCGAACCCGGGTCTCTTAGCTGTGTGGCCTGCGGACTAACCACTCGTTCACCAAGCTGCCCTTGAAAATCACATGTTAAAATTTTGGATCAACTCGTGGTTGTAATCTCTTTGACTTTGGACAAATGTATTAATTTTAATTAATTTTAATTTTAATTAATTTTAATTAATTTTAATTAATTTTAATTAATTTTAATTAATTTTTTATATTAATAAAACAATCTAGCGCGCACACCTCACAGCTAGGAAACCAGGGTTCAATCCCACCCTCGGCCATCTCTGTGTGGAGTTTGCATGTTCTCCCCGTGCATGCGTGGGTTTTCTCCGGGTATTCCGGTTTCCTCCCACATTCCAAAAACATCCTAGGTTAATTGGCGACTCCAAATTGTCCATAGGTATGAATGTGAGTGTGAATGGTTGTTTGTCTATATGTGCCCTGTGATTGGCTGGCCACCAGTCCAGGGTGTATGAATGAATAATAAAACAATCATTGCAGTTCAGTTCACTGAAATAAAATTACATAATAAAATAGGTTGAAACTATTAATATGATTGTGCAGGTGTACCCAAACAAGTGCTATGAAAAATGCAACGTTATAATATCATACTGTACTCACATTAGGTCTTCTTGTGACATGTAGACCTGTGACTTACTGATGAAGGCCACAGCAGTGCTGGCAGCAGTAAGGATGACCGCTTGAGTTGTGCTCAGGTGCACAGTGCTGAAGGCCAATCATCACAGGGTTGGTTGTGCCTAATGAGAGGATCTCCATGATCCAGCATCCAGGACAGGACACCCTGACCCCCATCCACCGGTGCTTCCAGCGGCTGGGCTCCAGCTGCTACGACACATTCCTGATATGGGCTGATTATTTGTCAAGGTACACGTTCTGTTTCTCTAACACAAAATTACAGGTTGACCTCCCTTTATCGAACATAACAGTGGGGAAACAATGTAGAAATCATAAACTAAACTTTGTAGTGTAAAGTAGCTCACATATGTATTCTGAGATCTTGTTATGTGCTGAAAAGTAGACATTTTTGTAACAAACATGCCCTACTAAATAACACAAGTAGGAATGCAATGGGATTTTACTTGGTCTCATGTCATGCATATATGTTTGATCGTATGACTTTTTTTAAAAAATCTGTGAATTGGTTATTTTGCACTAAAAATATGTTGAGATGCAAGAGGGAGCCAAACAAAACAAATAATTCATGGTTCCATTTATCACAGCAAGTCTTCCAAGTCCTGAGGCAGTAATACTGCGTTATTGTCTTTATTGATGCTTGAACAATGCTGGTGCCAGCAACTCATTCAGTAGTTTGTAAAGATAAATAAATCAATATAGAGCGTGTGGGCGTGACGGGGGACTGGAGGTAGGTAGGGAGGTGCTAAATTCTGTCCCCAATTTAGGGCCGTCAATAACAATGGTTGAACGGAAATGGCGCAAGTCAAAGCTACAGGTTCATTATGAGTTTTACAAAGAAAAGCTGTGTGTTTTCAACCAAATCTTGCATAGAACAAGGGAGAGTTCTTTTTCGGAAATCATTACTAATTATAGTAACAACTCTTGTGTACTGTTTGCTACAGTTAATAGATTAACAAACCCTCCAGTTTCACTGCCCCTACAACTCATGTCTATATCTATGGTAATGGTAATGGTAATGGTAATGGTTTTATTTCATTTGAACATGCATCAGATTACAATTGAGTGCATCCCATAATCAGTTCACAGTTCCACATGTCCAAAAGGAGTAGGAAGAAGCAAAGCTTATTAAATCCTACCCCTCCATCTGGTACTTTTACAATCAGTAACTGTTACATTTGTTCACTTCCTGCTTTCCATAATACAGTTAATTTTAATTTTAATTTTAATTTTAATTTTAATTTTAATTTTAATTTTAATTTTAATTTTAATTTTAATTTTAATTTTAATTTTAATTTTTATTTTTATTTTTATTTTTATTTTTATTTTTATTTTTATTTTTATTTTTATTTTTATTTTTATTTTTATTTTTATTTTTATTTTTATTTTTATTAATAATGCACCTTGTACTGAAGTACAAGGCGATATGGCCATACAATGACATAATGGGTACCATAGTAAGTGTCAATATAGTGATATATATAGCACATAATTGGTTGTTTTTAGCCTTATGCATTATTTTAGCTGTTTGAAAATTAACTATATCAGCAAGTTGAAGTATTTGTGATTTTAGAAATAAGGAGTTAGTATGTTCTCTGTAGGCGGCATTATGAATTATCCTGACTGACCTTTTTTGCAGTACATTTAGCGAGTGAAGATTGCTTTTATAGTTATTAGCCCATATTTCCACACAATAAGTAAGATATGGTAGAACCAGAGAGCAATAAAGAGTGTGGAGTGATTTCTGATTGAGAACAAATTTTGCTTTGTTTAATACTGAAATATTTCTGGCCACCTTATGTTGTATATTTGTAATATGAGGTTTCCAGCTCATATTTTCATCTATTGTGATCCCTAGAAATGTATTTTCGTTCACCCTTTCAATGTCTACACCGTCTATTTGTATTTGCTGGTGCGTGTCCTTTCTGCTGTTACCAAACAGCATGATTTTAGTTTTACTTAGGTTCAAGGACAATCTATTATCATCAAACCATCTTTTTAGTGTGAACATTTCTTTTCTGACCTTTCTAATAATTTTGTCTGTACTCCCTCCAGAAGAAAAAGCAGTGGTATCATCTGCAAATAATACCAGCTTTAAGTGTTTCGTAACTTTGGAGATATCATTGATGTAGAAGTTGAACAGTTTTGGCCCCAGTATTGACCCCTGGGGAACTAAGTGCAATGAGTTAGCATTATTTTTTCATGACAAAGTTCAAGGTATAAAAAAATGCAATAATTTACACAACATTGATAACTATTCTGCAGCCAGCTAGACACCTGAAGCTGACACATTTCACAACTGTCATTGACAAAACAGTCCAAGACATCAACTGCAGCCTGAGTCCGTCATTGTGCAGCCTTGATGAGTCCGTGCTGGGCTGTTTGCTATACCACAATTCATTCGTCTAGTTAACATCTCGCCCCGTATCAAACCTGCCATTCTTGGGGGAAGTCTTAGAGAGAAGGAAGTCAGTAAGCTGTTGGTATACAAACTTTTCTAACACAAACATGTGTTTGGTACTTTTCCAATCAGACTTTAGGCCCCACCGCAGCACTGAGGCAGCTCCGATCAAGGTGACAAATGATATACGGATATATGAAACACAGATGCACATGATCAGCTTTTTACCACTTAAAAACATTGCCAAAACCAAGGGAATAGTGTTTAAGTCGGATTTAAGGTTTTGGCAGTTTTATGCTGCCAAACTCTGCAGAAGATGTGTGACAATCATCATTCTATTCAACTGTGCGTATGGCAACTCAATGTATTTTATCTGCACATGATTCCATGTTTTTATGGAATGATTTGATGAACTGGGCTGCACAGCGGACGAGTGGTTAGCGCGCAGGCCTCACAGCTAGAAGACCTGAGTTCAATTCCACCCTCAGCCATCTCTGTGTGGAGTTTCTCCGGGTATTTCGGTTTCCTCCCACATTCCAAAAACATGCTAGGTTAATTGGTGACTCCAAATTGTCCATAGGTATGAATGTGAGTGTGAATGGTTGTTTGTCTATATGTGCCCTGTGATTGGCTGGCGACCAGTCCAGGGTGTACCCCGCCTCTCGCCCGAAGACAGCTGGGATAGGCTCCAGCACCCCCCGCGACCCTCGTGAGGAAAAAAGTGGTAGAAAATGAATGAATGAATGAATGATTCCATGTTTTTATGGAATGATTTGATGAACTGGGCTGCACGGCGGACGAGTGGTTAGCGCGCAGGCCTCACAGCTAGAAGACCTGAGTTCAATTCCACCCTCAGCCATCTCTGTGTGAAGTTTCTCCGGGTATTTCGGTTTCCTCCCACATTGCAAAAACATGCTTACCCTTCTTTTCTGTAAAGCACTTTGAATTACCTTGTGTATGGCTGGTGCTCTAGAAATAAACGTGCCTTGCCTTGTTTAAACATGATTAAACATACTTACTAACAAAAAAACTGAGTAGAATTACACCAATTAAATTTTCATAATTTAATAATAACTTCATAATAAATAGGTTTACAAGCCGAAACAAACATTAAACCTACTTCCATTAAAACTCCCAGGAAAGTCAGACAAATTAATTAATTTCATCCTGCCATATTTTTCTTTTTATGAGATATTTTCCACACAGAGATGTTTCACACAAGGTTTTATAACTAACCTTGCAAAAAAAAAACGTACTGCGAAAAGAGCTGGAGTTTTTTGTTATTAAATACAAATGTCACAAGCTTTCTAAAGTGGCAAACCTTGAGACAGTTCAGTGAAGGGAATGTCATTATGCTATTCAGAGCACCAGCTTCTACACAGGAAATTACTATACCCGGCAATTATTTTTTATTAAGAGAATAATGATAATAAACTTTTTTGATTTAGCACTTTTCAAAACTGAGTTACGCAGCGCTTACAGAAGATTAAAACCATCAAATATATTGAATAGCAACAAAGGATACAAATGTAAAACAGCATAGATAAATAGGTATAGGTGAATGTGGAATTTAAATCAACTCAGTAAAAGTAGATCTGTAAAAGTGTGTTTTCAAAAGCAATAAATTGCTTATTCTGAATTTGTTTTGTCTCACTTTAATTTCTTCTTTTGGGATTTTAAAGCTCTACTTAGAAGTTCCTTGAGATCCATCAGTGCAAAATGCAATTTTTCAAATGGTCTTAAAATTTACATCAGGAGTGTATTATTAAAAATGTTAAGATTCAGTCAGAAATTGAAATGATAGTGTGTTATATGAACGTACCAATCAGATAAGATAAAACATGCCTTTATTTGTCCCACATGGGGACATTTTTGCATTTTTGTTCTCCAATCCCAATCAGATTTTGGCCTCAGATTTGACTTTGACTTTCTCTCTCGTTTGTCTTTCTTCCAAAAAAGTCCAGATTTTGTTGCTTTGGCGTAGCGGGTGTTTAATATTTGACCCTCAGAAGATGCATTCAATTTATAGTAGCCAATACCACCCCTTGAAATTGTCATTTTGCAGTCATCGAAGGAGGTGAAGAAGTGTGTGCAGGCCGGATAGAACGGGTGGAGAAAAGTGTCAGTCATGATGTGTGATAGAAGAGTTTCAGCAAAAATGAAAGGAAAGGTATACAAAACTGTGGTGAGACCAGCCATGTTGTTTGGTCTAGAGCAAGGGTCTCAAATTCAATTTACTTGGGGGCCACTGGAGCTAGGGCCGCATCAGGTTTTCCAAAAAAAAAAAAAAACGCATTTATTAAAAACAGAAAAATATACAAACTTTTTCAGTGCTTTGGTTCCGATTTTCTACAATAAAAGCACTGATAAAACATTCCACTGTTCTCAAATATCTTCATTTTTCTGCACAAAATAAGATGAAAAATAAATAAAGAATAAAGAAAATCAATCAATCAGTAATAAATAAATATAATAATAACAATAAAACAGCCAATAATAAAAACTTAAGAAACCACATATAGTTGGTGGGTAGACAAATTATTTTTTTCAGATTAAAATGAACAAAGCATTATTAGAGCCCTGTAGACATGACAAAACACGACTATAGTCACATTTATACTCTTTTTATTTACAACATATTGCGCAACTGCAGCGTCTTGAGACACATGCTAACTCGCAAACTAGAGATCTAGCGACCTAAACGGTAGCCTTCAAGTTATTTCCTTTAAACTTAAATAGCCAAAAACGTACCACTTCCACATGGATAGGGAGGATAACTATTAACAGTTATTTAACCTTTAACATGAACATTAATCAAACGTAATAATTTTTTCTGGGTACATGATACCATACAGCATCCATATCAAACTTGCGCGGGCCGCACTAACATTAAACTTTCATATCAAGGCGGGGGCCTCAAACTAGTGTCCTGCGGGCCGCGTGTTTGAGACCCCTGGTCTAGAGACAGTGCCACTGAGGAAAAGACAGGAAGCAGAACTGGAGGTAGCAGAGATGAGGATGCTGAGGTTCTCATTGGGAGTGACCAGGATGGATAGGATCGGGAAAGAGTACATCAGAGGGACATTACATGTTAGAGGCCTTGGAGATAAAGTCAGAGAGGCCAGATTGAGATGGTTGGGACATGTCCAGAGCAGAGATAGTGAATTCTTGGTAGAAGGATGCTGCGTTTAGAGCTGCCAGGTAGGAAGCGTAGAGGAAAACCAAAGAGGAAGTTTATGGATGTAGTGAAGGAGGACATGAGGGTAGTTGGTGTGAGAGAGACAGATGCAGAAGACAGGAAATTGATTTTCTGTGGCGACCCCTGAAGGGAAAAGCCCAAAGAGAAAGAAGAAGAAGAAGCATGGAGCAGGCAGCTAGGCATCTCAAATCTCAGGTCAAGTCTCAAGTGCAAGTCCAAGTCAAGTCTCAAGTGTCAGGGTTGATATTTTGGAGTATTTTAAGTTATAAGTTATAAGTTTGTGTCTGTGTCAAGTGGCAATGTGTGGTCTGCAGTTAATTTGGGTATTGTTGTGGGGTCTTTTGTGACCTCCTGTATGAGTCGTCGTTGCACTCTTTCATTTGGCCTGCCGCTCCTGGGACTGAAAGACCAAAATTTAGTGACACCTCTATTTCATTGTATTTAAATTGTCAGCGCCACTGCTCAATTAAAAAAAACAAACAAACAAACATGGATGACAAATTGTTTGTAAATTAGGAGGCTTCGTCCTTGTGCTCCACCAGCGTCCCAATGGACCAATGCTTGCTCGCTGCACTTGCCTTGGGAAAAAAGGACAGTCTCTTCAACACTGCCGTGACAAGGCCACAGTCAATTGTGTAGTTTGCTAGCATTCAGACATTATACTTATGACACTTCCACCCTCCATAACCTTGTTTCTTCATATCAACATTGAGTACCATTGACTAAATCCTTGCATGTTGAATATTGTTGAATGCATATTATTAGAAGAATATCTTTTCCGTAATGGACCTCACCAATTCTAATGCAAATGTGCACAAATACTCCATACAATGAATATGAAATACATATTGGATGATACGGGTTTGAAAATATCTATTTTGCTGTCTGACTTCTTTCATTTAGTTTGTTTTATACAAGCAAGGACTCCTGGTCTTAAAATCAAATTAGCAAAACAAATCAACCATATGATTCACGTTTGCTGATTGCTGTTGTTTTCCCACCTCATTTTATTGGCATTTTTTCCCCCTCCTATTTCCCTCCTTTCCTCCTGAAGTTGCAGCTTTCTCGCCACAAGGGTCCCTGCGGACCGGACCAGATGTTCCAGGCAGCACACTTCCCCACTCACTGCCTCATGGAATATTCATGGGCAACCAGGCACCACAGAGCAGCACAGCACCGCGCCGCACAGACCAGAGCCCGCTTATTTATTTATTTATTTCATCACCCTGCTGCCTGGCAGCCTAATGCACAACAAGGGTTCAACATACAAAAGCATCTTCTCACCTTTCCCTCCACTTTGTCACCTCCTTCTCACTTTCAGTGCTTATTTTTCCATTGCCGTAGTCTTCACAGGCACATGAACATGTTGTTGTATTTGTTATGGTTGGACATAAAGACTCTTCGTCTCACTTTTGGCATATGAGAGTAGAGCCTGGACAACCAGGGGGGGTACACCCTGGACTGGTCGCCAGCCAATCACAGGGTACATATAGACAAACAACCATTCACACTCACATTCATACCTATGGACAATTAACCTAGCATGTTTTTGGAATGTGGGAGGAAACCGGAGTACCCGGAGAAAACCCACGCATGCACGGGGAGAACATGCAAACTCCACACAGAAATGGCCGAGGGTGGAATTGAACCCTGGTCTCCAAGCTGTGAGGTCTGCACATGACCGCCGTGCCGCCCTCAGCTATTCACATAGCTTGCAAAATAAATTTAATGGCACTATTGTTGTCTTTAACATGTAATATACACGATCACCAAATTTACATGGTTAACAAATAATAATAATAATAATAATACATTTTATTTGTATAGTGCTTTTCAAAATACTCAAAGAGACTTTACAGAAAAATTTAGTTGAATTTAAAAAAAAAGTAAACAGAGTAAAAGATACGTTAAAATACAACATTCATTCATTTATACATCATCAAATGACATATTCATTCATTCATTCATTTTCTACCGCTTTTCCTCATGAGGGTCGCGGGGGTGCTGGAGCCTATCCCAGCTGTCTTCGGGCGAGAGGCGGTGTACACCCTGGACTGGTCGCCAGCCAATCACAGGGCACATATAGACAAACAACCATTCACACTCACATTCAAATGACATATTTGTACAAAAAAATCTGAAATATTACAAATGATAATTGTAATAAATTACCAATCAAAATCAAGCAAATAAATAACCAACGTAATTAAAGCATGTAATGACAGCGGATGGGCACACAGTGAAGTGACCTGAACACACCAACTATATACTGTATATACCTTCAACGTCTCTCGTCCGTTCATCCTGGGAACCATAACAAAAATGTTTTATACTTTGTGTGTGTGTGTGTGTGTGTGTGTGTGTGTGTCTATGTCAGTGTCAGTGTGTGTAAATAAACAGGAAGATAAAGAAAACCATGACGTGGATATTCTTATCACTCACTTTGTAATTCTTAATTCACATGTATCATTTGGTACATTTAAGTCTGCTGGAAAATACACTGTAAACAAGTACATTTACCCTAAATGACATGATGTCTTTGAACGCAACCCCTCCTTGCAAATAATAACACTGTTTAAAGTGTGATTCAAATGTTCTGCAAATGTTAAAGAGACTACTGTTAGACAAATAGATGTTGAGACTTGTGTGGTATCTTTTAGCTTGATTGACATATTCAGTTCATGTGGCGCTCTTCATCCTGTCCTGTCATTTATGTAAAAAAAATGACATATTTCACATTTCTAATGGTGATTAATCATGAGTAATTAACTTAAAAACTGTGATTAATGATTACAAATGTTAATTTATTATCATTTGACAGCTGTATACGTTACATTTATAATAATAACATACTGTAAATATGGACCAGTCAAGGGTGTACCTGGGATGCCAACTGGGATAGACTCCAGCATAACCCTGCAACCCTAGTGAGGATAAGCAGCATATAGAAAATGGATGGATGGATGTACTGTAAGTATATCAAAGGTGATTTTTTTTCTCCCCGTAATGAGCCAGACGACTTTGGATGAGAAGGTAGTGTTGAATAGCTGGTAGATGGTAGAAGCTGAATACAATACCATTGTTTAAAACCCACTCCGGTTTCCTCCCACATTCCAAAAACATGCTAGGTTAATTGGCGACTCCAAATTGTCCATAGGTATGAATGTGAGTGTAAATGGTTGTTTGTCTATATGTGCCCTGTGATTGGCTGGCGTCCAGTCCAGGGTGTACCACGCCTCTCGCCCGAAGACAGCTGGGATAGGCTCCAGCATGCACCGGGACCCTCGTGAGGATAAGGGGTAGAAAATGTATGAATGTTTGATCTGGGGCTGCACGGTGTTAAAGTGGGTAGCACACGGCCATGCAGCTAGGAGACCCGAGTTTGATTCCGCATCTCTGTGGAGTTTGCATGTTCTCCCCAGTTATCTCCGGGTACTCCGGTTTCCTCCCACATTCCAAAAACATGCTAGGTTAATTGGCGACTCCAAATTGTCCATAGGTATGAATGTGAGTGTGAATGGTTGTTTGTCTATATGTGCCCTGTGATTGGTTGGCGACCAGTCCAGGGTGTACCCCGCCTCTCGCCCTGAAGACAGCTGGGATAGGCTCCAGCATGCACTGCGACCCTCGTGAGGATAAGCGGTAGAAAATGTATGAATGTTTGATCTGGGGCTGCACGGTGTGCGAGTGGGTAGCACGCGACCATGCAGCTAGGAGACCCGAGTTTGATTCCGCATCTCTGTGGAGTTTGCATGTTCTCCCTAGTTATCTCCGGGTACTCCGGTTTCCTCCCACATTCCAAAAACATGCTAGGTTAATTGGCGACTCCAAATTGTCCATAGGTATGAATGTGAGTGTGAATGGTTGTTTGTCTATATGTGCCCTGTGATTGGTTGGCGACCAGTCCAGGGTGTACCACGCCTCTCGCCCGAAGACAGCTGGGATAGGCTCCAGCATGCACCGCGACCCTCGTGAGGATACGCGGTAGAAAATGAATGAATGAATGTTTAAAACCCCACATGATGTAATAGGATGCTTAAATCCTTTATTTGGACTAAATGTCCCCCAGTAATGCATCTTGATGGGTAGCATATGTTGCTGTTTTTTCATGATGGCATGATGGGTGTGTTAGACAGCTGGGATAGGCTCCAGCATAAGCAGCATAAAAAATGGATGGATACATGGGCCCTGGAAGGTAATTCGTGCTTGTGAACCTAAAAAAATAAAAAAAAAGAAAACCCTTTTGAGTCGGTGGGTCAAGATAAGATACAAAAAAAGAGAACATTTGCATTTCATTGCGAAAACAAATCATCTTTCTCCATACACGTGGAGGCATGGAGCCAGGCGGTACCTCTGCTCCACTTGACTGCGGTCCAAAATGACAGCTGACGGCTGGCGCCGACATCATGGACGAGCAGATGTGGAGGCAGCTTTCCAAGTGTGGCAACATTTCATCCCTTGCGCTCTCACTCTCGATTCCCTCCTTCTCCCTTTTCTTCTCTTTTTCTGGCTTCAAGCAGATGCTCTGGC